>NC_088411.1:36299326-36306826 GCF_034236695.1 Oncorhynchus nerka
CCGGGTTGGAGCGAGCGGTCGCATTCGCACTTCGGCCGCAGGTTGTATAACTTTTCATTACATTTCACTATAGTACAACGGTTTGATTTGTCTAATCTTAGCAATTTCTTCTTAGCTAGCTACATAGCCGTCTTTGTATCAAAGATAATTGCGTAATTATCGTATTTCGTCGTCCTAACGCAGTCTACACTGCTATCTGCCCAGCAGCTAGCCAACGTCCACCGTCTATCGAATAGCAGCACTAAAAACTATTACACTCAACTGAATGACCTGATTAGTGTAGTGTTAGCTAGCTACATAGTTGTCTTTGCTGTCTTCGTATCCAAGATAATTGTGTAGTTTAGAGTGTGTAGTCTTAGAGTGATTATCTTAATTTACCGAGGTTAGCTAGCCAGCTATTTGTCGTCCTCAACGTAGGAGACACTGCTAGCTAGCCAACAGCTAGCCAACGTCCACCGAATTGAACTTCCTCACTCAACAACCCGGTCGCATTCCGCTTCGCTCCACAGGTAGTATCACATTTTCATTTCATTTCATTACAGTACAACGGTTTGATTTGTTTGATCGTAGCTAGCTACATAGCTAGCTACATAGCCGTCTTTGTATCAAAGATAATTGTGTAGTCTAGAGCGATTTTCTAGGTTAGCTAGCCAGCTATTGTCGTTATTTTAACGCAACGTAACGTAATCAACACTGCTAGCTAGCCAGCTAGCCCCCGAATAGCAGCACTGTCGAAACTATCACACCCAACGGAACGACTTGATTAGTGTAGTGTCAACAACGCAGCCACTGCCAGCTAGCCTACTTCAGCAGTACTGTATCATTTTAATAATTTTAGTCAATAAGATTCTTGCTACGTAAGCTTAACTTTCTGAACATTCGAGACGTGTAGTCCACTTGTCATTCCAATCTCCTTTGCATTAGCGTAGCCTGTCAACTATGTGTCTGTCTATCCCTGTTCTCTCCTCTCTGCACAGACCATACAAACGCTCCACACCGCGTGGCCGCGGCCACCCTAATCTGGTGGTCCCAGCGCGCACGACCCATGTGGAGTTCCAGGTCTCCGGTAGCCTCTGGAACTGCCGATCTGCGGCCAACAAGGCAGAGTTCATCTCAGCCTATGCCTCCCTCCAGTCCCTCGACTTCTTGGCACTGACGGAAACATGGATCACCACAGATAACACTGCTACTCCTACTGCTCTCTCTTCGTCCGCCCACGTGTTCTCGCACACCCAGAGAGCTTCTGGTCAGCGGGGTGGTGGCACCGGGATCCTCATCTCTCTCAAGTGGTCATTCTCTCTTTCTCCCCTTACCCATCTGTCTATCGCCTCCTTTGAATTCCATGCTGTCACAGTTACCAGCCCTTTCAAGCTTAACATCCTTATCATTTATCGCCCTCCAGGTTCCCTCGGAGAGTTCATCAATGAGCTTGATGCCTTGATAAGCTCCTTTCCTGAGGACGGCTCACCTCTCACAGTTCTGGGCGACTTTAACCTCCCCACGTCTACCTTTGACTCATTCCTCTCTGCCTCCTTCTTTCCACTCCTCTCCTCTTTTGACCTCACCCTCTCACCTTCCCCCCCTACTCACAAGGCAGGCAATACGCTCGACCTCATCTTTACTAGATGCTGTTCTTCCACTAACCTCATTGCAACTCCACTCCAAGTCACCCACCACTACCTTGTATCCTTTTCCCTCTCGCTCTCATCCAACACTTCCCACACTGCCCCTACTCGGATGGTATCGCGCCGTCCCAACCTTCGCTCTCTCTCCCCCGCTACTCTCTCCTCTTCCATCCTATCATCTCTTCCCTCTGCTCAAACCTTCTCCAACCTATCTCCTGATTCTGCCTCCTCAACCCTCCTCTCCTCCCTTTCTGCATCCTTTGACTCTCTATGTCCCCTATCCTCCAGGCCGGCTCGGTCCTCCCCTCCCGCTCCGTGGCTCGACGAATCATTGCGAGCTCACAGAACAGGGCTCCGGGCAGCCGAGCGGAAATGGAGGAAAACTCGCCTCCCTGCGGACCTGGCATCCTTTCACTCCCTCCTCTCTACATTTTCCTCTTCTGTCTCTGCTGCTAAAGCCACTTTCTACCACTCTAAATTCCAAGCATCTGCCTCTAACCCTAGGAAGCTCTTTGCCACCTTCTCCTCCCTCCTGAATCCTCCTCCCCCTCCCTCCTCCCTCTCTGCAGATGACTTCGTCAACCATTTTGAAAAGAAGGTCGACGACATCCGATCCTCGTTTGCTAAGTCAAACGACACCGCTGGTTCTGCTCACACTGCCCTACCCTGTGTGCTCTGACCTCTTTCTCCCCTCTCTCTCCAGATGAAATCTCGCGTCTTGTGACGGCCGGCCGCCCAACAACCTGCCCGCTTGACCCTATCCCCTCCTCTCTTCTCCAGACCATTTCCGGAGACCTTCTCCCTTACCTCACCTCACTCATCAACTCATCCCTGACCGCTGGCTACGTCCCTTCCGTCTTCAAGAGAGTGAGAGTTGCACCCCTTCTGAAAAAACCTACACTCGATCCCTCCGATGTCAACAACTACAGACCAGTATCCCTTCTTTCTTTTCTCTCCAAAACTCTTGAACGTGCCGTCCTTGGCCAGCTCTCCCGCTATCTCTCTCAGAATGACCTTCTTGATCCAAATCAGTCAGGTTTCAAGACTAGTCATTCAACTGAGACTGCTCTTCTCTGTATCACGGAGGCGCTCCGCACTGCTAAAGCTAATTCTCTCTCCTCTGCTCTCATCCTTCTAGACCTATCGGCTGCCTTCGATACTGTGAACCATCAGATCCTCCTCTCCACCCTCTCCGAGTTGGGCATCTCCGGCGCGGCCCACGCTTGGATTGCGTCCTACCTGGCAGGTCGCTCCTACCAGGTGGCGTGGCGAGAATCTGTCTCCTCACCACGTGCTCTCACCACTGGTGTCCCCCAGGGCTCTGTTCTAGGCCCTCTCCTATTCTCGCTATACACCAAGTCACTTGGCTCTGTCATAACCTCACATGGTCTCTCCTATCATTGCTATGCAGACGACACACAATTAATCTTCTCCTTTCCCCCTTCTGACGACCAGGTGGCGAATCGCATCTCTGCATGTCTGGCAGACATATCAGTGTGGATGACGGATCATCACCTCAAGCTGAACCTCGGCAAGACGGAGCTGCTCTTCCTCCCGGGAAGGACTGCCCGTTCCATGATCTCGCCATCACGGTTGACAACTCCATTGTGTCCTCCTCCCAGAGCGCTAAGAACCTTGGCGTGATCCTGGACAACACCCTGTCGTTCTCAAATAACATCAAGGCGGTGGCCCGTTCCTGTAGGTTCATGCTCTACAACATCCGCAGAGTACGACCCTGCCTCACACAGGAAGCGGCGCAGGTCCTAATCCAGGCACTTGTCATCTCCCGTCTGGATTACTGCAACTCGCTGTTGGCTGGGCTCCCTGCCTGTGCCATTAAACCCCTACAGCTCATCCAGAACGCCGCAGCCCGTCTGGTGTTCAACCTTCCCAAGTTCTCTCACGTCACCCCGCTCCTCCGCTCTCTCCACTGGCTTCCAGTTGAAGCTCGCATCCGCTACAAGACCATGGTGCTTGCCTACGGAGCTGTGAGGGGAACGGCACCTCAGTACCTCCAGGCTCTGATCAGGCCCTACACCCAAACAAGGGCACTGCGTTCATCCACCTCTGGCCTGCTCGCCTCCCTACCACTGAGGAAGTACAGTTCCCGCTCAGCCCAGTCAAAACTGTTCGCTGCTCTGGCCCCCCAATGGTGGAACAAACTCCCTCACGACGCCAGGACAGCGGAGTCAATCACCACCTTCCGGAGACACCGGAAACCCCACCTCTTTAAGGAATACCTAGGATAGGATAAAGTAATCCTTCTCACCCCCCCTTAAAATATTTAGATGCACTATTGTAAAGTGGCAGTTCCACTGGATGTCATAAGGTGAACGCACCAATTTGTAAGTCGCTCTGGATAAGAGCGTCTGCTAAATGACTTAAATGTAATGTAAATGTAAATCTCACACAGAGGGGCCCACCACAACAACCCTCCTACTACAGTCCTATCTCACACAGAGGGGCCCACCACAACAACCCTCCCACTACAGTCCTATCTCACACAGAGGGGCCCACCACAACAACCCTCCTACTACAGTCCTATCTCACACAGAGGGGCCCACCACAACAACCCTCCTACTACAGTCCTATCTCACACAGAGGGGCCCACCACAACAACCCTCCTACTACAGTCCTATCTCACACAGAGGGGCCCACCACAACAACCCTCCTACTTCAGTCCTTTATCACACACATACACTTCCACACCCACCAAGGTTCTAGCATCAAGCAGGGCCATGACTACACCAGTGAGAGGAACCAGTGAGAGGAAATTCAGTTCCTGCCTAGCAACAGAGATGTATTGGCTGTCTAGACGTGTAATGAGTTAACCCCACTATTAGGAGGTTATAAACATATGTTCTTGTGTAATCATGTTTTGTCTTTGCAGCTGTATGACCCAGTTGGTGAATAAAGTTGGTTTGAGTTTTTTCTAGTCGTCCGTTTGTTCAGAACTTAACAATGGTAAAAGTCTCCAGTAAAACTACAATCACAGTAAAGTAACAGAGTAATAACTCTGTCAGCTCCAGAGAAGCTGACAGTAGTGAGTTCAGGCCTTCCTCAACAGAACCCGCATCTCTATTCTCTCTCTCCTCTGGTCCTTCTATAAAGAGCTGAGCTACTGTCTATGTCCCAAATGGAACACTATTTATTTATCAAATTAAATCTAGAATCGGCTTCCTATTTCGCAACAAAGCCTCCTTCACTCACGCTGCCAAACATACCCTCGTAAAACTGACCATCCTACCGATCCTCAACTTTGGTGATGTCATTTACAAATTAGCCTCCAACACTCTACTCAGCAAATTGGATGCAGTCTATCACAGTGCCATCCATTTCATCACCAAAGCCCCATATACTACCCACCACTGCGACCTGCACGGTCTCGTCGGCTGGTCCTCGCCTCATATTCGACGCCAGACCCACTGGCTCCAGGTCATCTATAAGTCTTTGCTAGGTAAAGCCCCGCCTTATCTCAGCTCACTGGTCACCATAACAACACCCACCCATAGCAAGCGCTCCAGCAGGTATATCTCACTGGTCACGATAACAACACCCACCCGTAGCACGCGCTCCAGCAGGTATATCTCACTGGTCATCCCCAAAGCCAACACCTCCTTTGGCAGCCTTTCCTTCCAGTTCTCTGCTGTTAATGACTGGAACGAATTGCAAAAATCGCTGAAGCTGGAGACTCAAATTTCCCTCACTAACTTTAAACATCAGCTGTCTGAGCAGCTAACCGATCGCTGCAGCTGTACGTAGCCCATCTGTAAATAGCCCACCCAATCTACCTACCTCATCCCCATATTGTTTTTATTTACTTTTTTTACTTCTCTTTTGCACACAAGTATTTCTACTTACACATCATCATCTGCTCATGTATCATTCCAGTGTTAATCTGCTAAATTGTAATTACTTTGCTACTATGGCCTATTTATTGCCTTACCTCCCTTATCCTACCTCATTTGCGCACGCTGTATATAGACTTTTCGACTGTATTATTGACAGTATGTTTGTTTATTCCATGTGTAACTCTGTGTTGTTGTTCGTGTTGCACAGCTTTATCTTGGCCAGGTCGCAGTTGTAAATTATAACTTGTTCTCAACTAGCCTACCTGGTTAAATAAAGGAAATTAATTTTTATGAAATATATATATTTTTTTAACTATATAAAGGGCACTACTTTTGGCCCTATTAAGGGCCTAGGGTGCCATCTGGGCTCTTATGTTTTGCAGTGCGGTGAGTTGGTCTATAGTGAGGAGATCCTTGTCTATACTGGTTGGTGGAGAGGTAAGTTGGTCTATAGTTGTCTATACTGGTTGGTGGAGAGGTAAGTTGGTCTATAGTTGTCTATACTGGTTTGTGGAGAGGTAAGTTGGTCTATACTGGTTGGGGGAGAGGTAAGTTGGTCTATAGTTGTCTATACTGGTTGGTGGAGAGGTAAGTTGGTCTATAGTTGTCTATACTGGTTGGGGGAGAGGTAAGTTGGTCTATAGTGAGGATATCCGTTGTCTATACTGGTTGGTGGAGAGGTAAGTTGGTCTATAGTTGTCTATACTGGTTGGGGGAGAGGTAAGTTGGTCTATAGTCGTCTATACTGGTTGGTGGAGAGGTAAGTTGGTCTATAGTTGTCTATACTGGTTGGGGGAGAGGTAAGTTGGTCTATAGTTGTCTATACTGGTTGGTGGAGAGGTAAGTTGGTCTATAGTGAGGAAATCCATTGTCTATACTGGTTGGTGGAGAGGTAAGTTGGTCTATAGTTGTCTATACTGGTTGGGGGAGAGGTAAGTTGGTCTATAGTGAGGATATCCGTTGTCTATACTGGTTGGGGGAGAGGTAAGTTGGTCTATAGTTGTCTATACTGGTTGGTGGAGAGGTAAGTTGGTCTATAGTTGTCTATACTGGTTTGTGGAGAGGTAAGTTGGTCTATAGTTGTCTATACTGGTTGGGGGAGAGGTAAGTTGGTCTATAGTTGTCTATACTGGTTGGTGGAGAGGTAAGTTGGTCTATAGTTGTCTATACTGGTTGGGGGAGAGGTAAGTTGGTCTATAGTGAGGAGATCCATTGTCTATACTGGTTGGGGGAGAGGTAAGTTGGTCTATAGTTGTCTATACTGGTTGGTGGAGAGGTAAGTTGGTCTATAGTTGTCTATACTGGTTGGTGGAGAGGTAAGTTGGTCCATAGTGAGGAGATCCGTTGTCTATACTGGTTTGTGGAGAGGTAAGTTGGTCTATAGTTGTCTATACTGGTTGGTGGAGAGGTAAGTTGGTCTATAGTTGTCTATACTGGTTGGTGGAGAGGTAAGTTGGTCTATAGTTGTCTATACTGGTTTGTGGAGAGGTAAGTTGGTCTATAGTGAGGAGATCCGTTGTCTATACTGGTTGGTGGAGAGGTAAGTTGGTCCATAGTGAGGAGATCCGTTGTCTATACTGGTTGGTGGAGAGGTAAGTTGGTCCATAGTGAGGAGATCCGTTGTCTATACTGGTTGGTGGAGAGGTAAGTTGCTGTGCAGAAAGCTGGTTTCTGTATTGTTGATGTAGTGAGGTAAGTAGCTGTACTTCTTTCTCGCTCTCTCATTTGCCCTCTGCCCTGTGGCTAGCTACTCTATGAACTTTTCAACATCTTGGACATGTTCTGTTATAATCTCCACCAGGCACAGCCAGAAGAGGACTGGCTACCCCTCATAGCCTGGTTCCTCTCTAGGTTTCTTCCTAGGTTCTGGCCTTTCTAGGGTGTTTTTCCAAGCCACCGTGCTTTGCTTGCTGTTTGGGGTTTTAGGCTGGCTTTCTGTACAGACTTTGTGACATCTGCTGATGTAAAAAGGGCTTTATAAATACATTTGATTGATTGATTGGCTTGGTCTGGGCTAGGAGGAC
>NC_088411.1:36311826-36314326 GCF_034236695.1 Oncorhynchus nerka
CACAGAGAGAGAGCCTTCATTCCCACACAGAGAGAGAGCCTTCATTACCACACAGAGAGAGAGCTTTCATTCCCACAGAGAGAGAGCTTTCATTCCCACAGAGAGAGAGAGCTTTCATTCCCACACAGAGAGAGAGAGCTTTCATTCCCACACAGAGAAAGAGAGATCTTTCATTCCCACAGAGAGAAAGAGCTTTCATTCCCACAGAGAGAAAGAGCTTTCATTCCCACAGAGAGAAAGAGCTTTCATTCCCACAGAGAGAGAGAGCTTTCATTCCCACACAGAGAGAGAGCTTTCATTCCCACAGAGAGAGAGCTTTCATTCCCACACAGAGAGAGAGAGCTTTCATTCCCACACACAGAGAGAGCCTTCATTCCCACACACAGAGAGAGAGCCTTCATTCCGACACAGAGAGAGAGAGCTTTCATTCCCACAGAGAGAGCTTTCATTCCCACAGAGAGAGAGCTTTCATTCCCACAGAGAGAGAGCTTTCATTCCCACAGAGAGAGAGCTTTCATTCCCACAGAGAGAGAGCTTTCATTCCCACACAGAGAGAGATCCTTCATTCCCACACAGAGAGAGAACCTTCAGTCCCACAGAGAGAGAGCTTTCAGTCCCACACACAGAGAGAGAGAGCTTTCATTCCCACAGAGAGAGAGAGAGCTTTCATTCCCACACAGAGAGAGAGCCTTCATTCCCACAGAGAGAGAGAGAGCTTTCATTCCCACAGAGAGAGAGCTTTCATTCCCACACAGAGAGCTTTCATTCCCACACAGAGAGAGCTTTCATTCCCACACAGAGAGCTTTCATTACCACAGAGAGAGAGCTTTCATTCCCACAGAGAGAGCTTTCATTCCCAGAGAGAGAGAGCTTTCATTCCCACACAGAGAGCTTTCATTCCCACACAGAGAGCTTTCATTCCCACACAGAGAGAGCTTTCATTCCCAGAGAGAAAGGGCTGTCATATCATCACTACTGCTGAGGAGGGAGGCTCACTATGCTCTCAGTGTGTGTCCATGAAGGAAGTGGGATGTTGTCATTCTGCTGGAATTATCACCCAGTACACACACACACACACACACACACACACACACACACACACACACACACACACACACACACACACACAAATAAAGCAGTCTCGGGATCTTAAAACTGAGTCTACACTTCCCAATCTGGCCCTGATAATCCTATTACACGGTGTGTGTGTGTTATGCCCTCCAGGACATCTACTCTGAGGAAATATAGTCAAGGACTCCAGTCACCCATCTGGCAAGCAGCCCACTAGTACCGCGCAACACAGCCCATTAGTACCGCGCAACACAGCCCATTAGTACCGCGCAACACAGACCACTAGTACCGTGCAACACAGCCCACTAGTACCGTGCAACACAGCCCATTAGTACCGTGCAACACAGCCCACTAGTACCGTGCAACACAGCCCACTAGTACCGCGCAACACAGCCCACTAGTACCGTGCAACACAGCCCACTAGTACCGCGCAACACAGCCCACTAGTACCGCGCAACACAGCCCACTAGTACCGCGCAACACAGCCCACTAGTACCGCGCAACACAGCCCACTAGTACCGCGCAACACAGCCCACTAGTAACGCGCAACACAGCCCACTAGTAACGCGCAACACAGCCCACTAGTACCGCGCAACACAGCCCACTAGTACCGCGCAACACAGCCCACGAGTACCGCGCAACACAGCCCATTAGTACCGTGCAACACAGCCCACTAGTACCGCGCAACACAGCCCACTAGTACCGCGCAACACAGCCCACTAGTACCGCGCAACACAGCCCACTAGTACAGAGCAACACAGTCCACTATTACCACGTAACACAGTCCACTATTACCACGTAACACAGTCCACTATTACCACGTAACACAGTCCACTATTACCACGTAACACAGTCCACTATTACCACGTAACACAGTCCACTATTACCACGTAACACAGTCCACTATTACCACGTAACACAGTCCACTATTACCACGTAACACAGTCCACTATTACCACGTAACACAGTCCACTATTACCACATAACACAGTCCACTATTACCATGTAACACAGTCCACTATTACCATATAACACAGTCCACTATTACCACATAACACAGTCCACTATTACCACGTAACACAGTCCACTATTACCACGTAACACAGTCCACTATTACCACGTAACACAGTCCACTATTACCACATAACACAGTCCACTATTACCTCGTAACACAGTCCACTATTACCACGTAACACAGTCCACTATTACCACGTAACACAGTCCACTATTACCACGTAACACAGTCCACTATTACCACATAACACAGTCCACTATTACCACATAACACAGTCCACTATTACCACATAACACAGTCCACTATTACCACATAACACAGTCCACTATTACCACATAACACAGTCCACTATTACCACGTAACACAGTCCACTATTACCACGTAACACAATCCACTATTACCACATAACACAGT